>NC_057806.1:549414642-549427101 GCF_018294505.1 Triticum aestivum
ACAGAAAAGTTATTTGCCAAGAGCTCCCAGGTGCTCGGTTTCATATCACGCCATTTCAAAAAATATATTTTTATGAATAATTCACCACATGAGAAACAAAAATACACATAAAGAATTTTACGATTCATTTTATTTTCTTTCTCTTAATGTACAGGAAAGAAAATTATGATAACAATCATACTAGCGATGGAATTTATATTGCGTACTAAAAGTTTAAAACAACTAGAAATACAAACGGTCTAGACTTTCCACCACAACTTTCATAAAAACTATAATTAAATCTAATAATACTCTCAAACATAACCCAAGTTTTGTAGTTGCAGTATTATATCTATTAACTATATTTAAGTTTCGTATCAACAATATTATTCTGAAATGCCTACAAAGGGAAAACAAATTAAAAAGAACCAGACCACATTAGGCTTGGAGATGATCATATGAAGAGTGGTAATAATGCAAACGGTGTGGAGATGACCATGATGGGGAAGGATTTCTTACCTGGTGGAGGGAGTGCTCGTTGTATTCCCTAATTTCATCAAGTGTGGCTTTGGCCTCCTATCTTCCGAGATTTTTGTGACATACTTGAGTGGTACGGTGTCGATGTAGCTCACCTCAAACCCCAAGTCCATTACCTTTCTAGTTATTTCCGCACATTGATATGTGCAAGTCTTAACTGAAAATGTGGTTGTGTCTTGACATCTTCTAGTACTTCTACCAAATGGGAAGGCTGGACAAAAACGTTGAAATCCATGAACAACACAACCAAACTCCATCATGGTACCGACTCGTAGGATGATTTCTGGTGGTTGACGCATGAACATACTACGGACCAGAAGGATGAACATATATACTTGATAGGGTTCGAGCACATGAGAACAATAGGCTTGGCCGAATTGATCCTGCGACCACGGCAGTGGCTTAGGTGTGAATGAACACGGGCACATAGCCTATAACAATGGACTTTTCCTCACTTCTTGTACAATTGAATGAAACGCAGGAACATATCCTTCTCTCGGTGTAAACTTGAACATATCCTTCTCTCGGTGTAATCTTCTTCAGAAGTAGAATTAAAGTGATACTTTGATACCTATAGCCTAGCATATTAGGCCTAAGCTGTCACACATTTGAACAGTTCTGTCGCCCAAATTAAATTCCAGATTGCTGAAACTAAGTGCAGCAACTTCCAAAGCACAAACAAGCGGTCTAGTAGCAAACCACAAAACAAGCACAGTAGCACAGCAGAGTCATATGATCATATCATAGGTAGGATAGGCCGACAGCATTCCCTTTTACTACTACATGCTTATATTCCAGCTCAAGGGTTCTTATCTCCAGAGCGAGCAGCAGACTCCATGGCCTCTCTGCAATCCACAAGGGTGAAATGCCTGAGTGAGAATAATTTCGCAGATTTCTAAGCTCAGTAGAAAGAGCTTCGATTTACATTTTTATCTTCCTCCTTGGACAATATACTAATTCAATAGGGTAACAAGTAGGTAAACTAGAAAATGCATTGTCATTACCCTATAGCCCTCTTGATTTCGTCGCTCCCAGGTTCACGTTTCAGTGCTTCTCGGAATGCATCAGCTGCTCCTTGGTAATCCTATACACATAAAAAAATATAATGGGAGGGTGATGCAGGTGGAGAAACTGAATCAGACTGTTTGCGAGGCTAGATTTCCAATACCTCCATGAATGTTAGAGCTGTACCCTCACGGAACCATCCCTTGCAGGGCCGTACCTAGAAAATCAGAGGCCCGGAGCGAATCAAAATTTAGGCCCTGACATTTGAAAGGGCGGATTAAAATGTATAGTGTGTTCTCATTGCAGCAATATAATGTTCATATAGAATTACACCACCAGATGCACAGGTTCAAGAAAGAATTACACCACTGGATGTACTAGTCTACTTATAAACTAATAAAAGAATAGGGTGCCGAGAACTGCCACAGCCTTACCAGGACTCTGTAGCTTTTGATCATAGGAGACTGCAAATGAAGCTCGGATGGTTCATTGTAGGTCAGCCACAAAGCAGTGCAAGGGGCAACTCCAATCGCTACAGGGCCCCAAAAATGATGTACAAGAGCATATGAGAATTGAGAGGAAAGCTCCCCAATATATAGAAGATTGGAGTACATGACCACGCCAGTTTGCTGCCACTAATGCCTTTCTTTTGGGAAATCGTGAAGCATTAGTCCCGAGGAGAATTGGAAAAGAATCAAGATGGAGAGGAAACGATGGGTCCATGAGTTAATTTGGGGCCTGTGAAATTGATTTTTTGGAATAGCTGCAACGCATTTGGAGAGAGAGAGAGGTGATGGATTGGAGGGAGAAGCAGCTGCCTTGGGGTCCGACATTTCCATCATTTTTTACTCTAATTAATGCTCTGTTTAACACCTTAATTACCTGCATCCGGGGGCCCTCCAATTTTTGGGGCCCTGTTCAACCGCTCCGGTTGCACCTGCTGACATACAGCCCTGATCCCTTGCACCAATCAGGCTGAAGCTTTCTGCAGTGTTGTGCATCTGACAAGGCTCTCTCCCATTCCCTCATCCGCAGCCAGCAAGCGCTCTGGTTGGAGAACATGGTGGCATCAGATGGGGTTATCTCAATAACCTACATTACTGAAAAAGGCTTTCGCCCTGCTTTATATATAAAGCATCGACCAACAACAATCTGGTACAAACGCATGCCACCACAACACACGCACACACCCAAGACAAGATACATAAACGCTGAGCGCAGCAACATCACCCCAAGCACTACAAGAGCAGCCGGGTCCTCGCCCGTGAACACGCCACCGCGAAGAGATGAAGCCGCATATGACGAACCGTGGGCTCCAAGGCGGTGCCTTCAGGAAGGAAACGACACCGGAGTGAAGGAAATATGCCCTAGAGGCAATAATAAAGTTATTATTTATTTCCTTATATCATGATAAATGTTAATTATTCATGCTAGAATTGTATTAACCGGAAACATAATACATGTGTGAATACATAGACAAACAAAGTGTCACTAGTATGCCTCTACTTGACTAGCTCATTAATCAAAGATGGTTATGTTTCCTAACCATGAACAAAGAGTTGTTATTTGATTAATGGGATCACATCATTAGGTGAATGATCTGATTGACATGACCCATTTCCATTAGCTTAGCACCCGATCGTTTAGTATGTTGCTATTGCTTTCTTCATGACTTATACATGTTCCTATGACTATGAGATTATGCAACTCCCGTTTGCCGGAGGAACACTTTGTGTGCAACCAAACGTCACAACGTAAATGGGTGATTATAAAGGTGCTCTACAGGTGTCTCCAAAGGTACATGTTGGGTTGGCGTATTTCGAGATTAGGATTTGTCACTCCGATTGTCGGAGAGGTATCTCTGGGCCCTCTCGGTAATGCACATCACATAAGCCTTGCAAGCATTACAACTAATAAGTTAGTTGTGAGATGATGTATTACGGAACGAGTAAAGAGACTTGCCGGTAACGAGATTGAACTAGGTATTGGATACCGACGATCGAATCTCGGGCAAGTAACATACTGATGACAAAGGGAACAACGTATGTTGTTATGCGGTCTGACCGATAAAGATCTTCGTAGAATATGTAGGAGACAATATGGGCATTCAGGTCCCGCTATTGGTTATTGACCGGAGATTTGTCTCGGTCATGTCTACATTGTTCTCGAACCCGTAGGGTCCGCACGCTTCAGGTTACAATGACAGTTATATTATGAGTTTATGCATTTTGATGTACCGAAGTTAGTTCGGAGTCCCGGATGTGATCACGGACATGACGAGGAGTTTCAAAATGGTCGAGACATAAAGATTGATATATTGGACGACTATATTCGGACACCGGAAGGGTTCCGGGGAAGTTTCGGATAAAACCGAAGCACCGGGGGGTTACCGAAACCCCCCGGGGGGTTAATGGGCCTTATGGGCCTAATGTGGAGAAGAGGAAGGGGCTGCCAGGGCAGGCCGCGCGGCCCCTCTCCCCCTAGTCCGAATTGGACAAGGAGGGAGGGGCGCCCCCTTTTCCTTCTCTCCCTCCACCTCTCCTAGTTGGACAAGGAACGGGAGGGGAGTCCTACTCCCGGTAGGAGTAGGACTCCTCCTGCGCGCCTCCTCTAGGCCGGCCGCACCCCCCCCCCTTGGATCCTTTATATACGGAGGCAGGGGGGCACCCTAGAAAACACTAGTTGATCTTCGTGATCGTTCCTTAGCCGTGTGCGGTGCCCCCTTCCACCATATTCCACCTCGGTCATATCGTAGTAGTGCTTAGGCGAAGCCCTGCGTCGGTAGAACATCATCATCGTCACCACGCCGTTGTGCTGACGAAACTCATCCCCGAAGCTTTGCTGGATCGGAGCCCGGGGAGCGTCATCGAGCTGTACGTGTGCCAAGAACTCGGAGGTGCCGGAGTAATGGTGCTTGGATCGGTCGGATCGGAAGACGTATGACTACTTCCTCTACGTTGCGTCAACGCTTCCGTTGCGGTTTACAAGGGTACATAGACAACTCTCTCCCCTCTCGTTGCTATGCATCATCATGATCTTGCGTGTGCGTAGAAATTTTTTTGAAATTACTACGAAACCCAGCAGTGGCATCCGAGCCTAGGTTTTATATGTTGATGTTATATGCACGAGTAGAACACAAGTGAGTTGTGAGCGATATAAGTCATACTGCTTATCAGCATGTCATACTTTGGTTCGGCGGTATTGTTGGACGAAGCGGCCCAGACCGACATTACGCGTACGCTTACGCGAGACCGGTTCTCCCGACGTGCTTTGCACATAGGTGGCTTGCTGGTGACAGTTTCTCCAACTTTAGTTGAATCGAGTGTGGCTACGCCCGGTCCTTGCGAAGGTTAAAACAGCAACAACTTGACAAACTATCGTTGTGGTTTTGATTCATAGGTAAGATTGGTTTTTGCTTAAGCCCGTAGCAGCCACGTAAAAACTTGCGACAACAAAGTAGAGGACGTCTAACTTATTTTTGCAGGGCAGGTTGTGATGTGATATGGGCAAGACATGATGCTAAATTTTATTGTATGAGATGATCATGTTTTGTAACCGAGTTATCGGCAACTGGCAGGAGCCATATGGTTGTCGCTTTATTGTATGCAATGCAATCGCGCTGTAATGCTTTACTTTATCACTAAACGGTAGCGATAGTCGTGGAAGCACAAGCTCGGCAAGACGACAACGATGCTATGATGGTGATCAAGGTGTCGCGCCGGTGACGATGGTGATCACGACGGTGCTTCGATGGAGATCACAAGCACAATATGATGATGGCCATATCATATCACTTATATTGATTGCATGTGATGTTTATCTTTTATGCATCTTATCTTGCTTTGATTGACGGTAGTATTTTAAGATGATCTCTCACTAATTATCAAGAAGTGTTCTCCCTGAGTATGCACCATTGTGAAAGTTCTTCGTGCTGAGACACCACGTGATGATCGGGTGTGATAGGCTCTATGTTCAAATACAACAGGTGCAAAACAGTTGCACACGCGGAATACTCAGGTTAAACTTGATGAGCCAAGCATATACAGATATGGCCTCGGAACACGGAGACCGAAAGGTCGAGCGTGAATCATATAGTAGATATGATCAACATAAGGATGTTCACCATTGAAACTACTCCATCTCACGTGATGATCGGACATGGTTTAGTTGATTTGGATCACGTGATCACTTAGAGGATTAGAGGGATGTCTATCTAAGTGGGAGTTCTTAAGTAATATGATTAATTGAACTTAAATTTATCATTAACTTAGTCCTAGTAGTATTTTGCAAATTATGTTGTAGATCAATAGCTCGCGTTGTTGCTTCCATGTGTTTATTTTGATATGTTCCTAGAGAAAATTGTGTTGAAAGATGTTAGTAGCAATGATGCGGATTGGATCCGTGATCTGAGGTTTATCCTCATTGCTGCATAGAATAATTATGTCCTTGATGCACCGCTAGGTGACGGACCTATTGCAGGAGCAGATGCAGACGTTATGAACGTTTGGCTAGCTCAACATGATGACTACTTGATAGTTTAGTGCACCATGCTTAATGGCTTAGAATCGGGACTTCAAAGACGTTTTGAACGTCATGGAGCATATAAGATGTTCCAGGAGTTGAAGTTAATATTTCAAGCAAATACCCGAGTTGAGAGATATGAAGTCTCCAACAAGTTCTATAGCTAAAAGATGGAGGAGAATCGCTCAACTAGTGAGCATGTGCTCAGATTGTCTGAGTACTACAATCGCTTGAATCAAGTGGAAGTTAATCTTCCAGATAAGATAGTGATTGACAGAATTCTCTAGTCACCATCACCAAGTTAGTAGAACTTCGTGATGAACTATGATATGCAAGGGATAACGGAAACGATTCCCAAGCTCTTCGTAATGCGGAAATTGACGAAGGTAGAAATCGAGAAAAACATCAAGTGTTGATGGTAGACAAGACCACTAGTTTCAAGAAAAGGGCAGAGGGAACAAGGGGAACTTCAAGAAGAATAGCAAGCAAGTTGTTGCTCAAGTGAAGAAACCCAAGTCTGGTCCTAAGCCTGAGACTAAGTGCTTCTGCTGCAAAGGGACTGATCACTGGAAGCGGAACTACCCCAAGTGATTGGCGGATAAGAAGGATGGCAAAGTGAACATAAGTATATTTGATATACATCTTATTGATGTGTACTTTACTAGTGTTTATAGCAACCCCTCAGTATTTGATACTAGTTTAGTTGCTAAGATTAGTAACTCGAAACGGGAGTTGCAGAATAAACAGAGACTAATTAAGGGTGAAGTGACGATGTGTGTTGGAAGTGGTTCCAAGATTGATATGATCATCATCACAGACTCCCTGTACTTTCGAGATTAGTGTTGAACCTAAATAAGTGTTATTTGGTGTTTGCGTTGAGCATGAATATGATTTGATCATGTTTATTGCAATATGGTTATTCATTTAAGTTAGAGAACAATTGTTGTTCTGTTTACATGAATAAAACCTTCTATGGTCATACACACCAACGAAAATGGTTTGTTGGATCTCGATTGTAGTGATACACATATTCATAATATTGAAGCCAAAAAATGCAAAGTTAATAATGATAGTGCAACTTATTTGTAGCACTGCCGTTTAGGTCATATTGGTGTAAAGCGCATAAAGAAACTCCATGCTGATGGGATTTTGGAATCACTTGATTATGAATCACTTGATGCTTGCATACCATGCCTCATGAGCAAGATGACTAAGACTCGGTTCTCCGGAGCGAGCAACTGACTTATTGGAAATAATACATACTGATGTATGCGGTCCGATGAGTGTTAAGGCTCACGGCAAGTATCGTTATTTTCTGAACTTCACAGATGATTTGAGCAGATATGTGTATATCTACTTGATGAAACATAAGTCTAAAACATTTGAAAAGTTCAAAGAATTTCAGAGTGAAGTGGAAAATCATCGTGACAAGAAGATAAAAGTTTCTACGATCTAATCGCGGAGACAAATATTTGAGTTACGAGTTTGGTCTTCAATTAAAACAATGTGGAATAGTTTCACAAACTCATGCCACATGGAACACCACAGCATAATGGTGTGTCCGAACATCATAACCGTACTTTATTGGATATAGTGCAATCTATGATGTCTCTCACCGATCTACCACTATTGTTTTGGGATTATGCATTAGATACAGCTGCATTCACGTTAAATAGGGCACCATCAAAATCCGTTGAGACGACGCCTTATGAACTGTGGTTTGGCAAGAAACCAAAGTTGTCGTTTCTAAAAGTTTGGGGCTGTGATGCTTATGTGAAAAATCTTCAACCTGATAAGCTCGAATCCAAATCGGAGAAATGTGTCTTCATAGGATATCCAAAGGAGACTATTGGATACACCTTCTATCACAGATCCGAAGGCAAGACTTTTGTTGCTAAATTTGGAAACTTTCTGGAGAAGGAATTTCTCTCGAAAGAAGTGAGTGGGAGGAAAGTAGAACTTGACGAGGTAACTGTACCTGCTCCCTTATTGGAAAGTAGTGCAACACAGAAAACTGTTTCTGTGACACCTACTGTTGGAAATATGCCCTAGAGGCAATAATAAAAGTATTATTATATTTCATTGTTCATGATAATTGTCTTTTATTCATGCTATAACTGTATTATCCGGAAATCGTAATACACGTGTGAATACATAGACCTCAATATGTCCCTAGTGAGCCTCTAGTTGACTAGCTCGTTGTGATCAACAGATAATCATGATTTCCTGGCTATGGACATTGGATGTCGTTGATAACGGGATCACATCATTAGGAGAATGATGTGATGGACAAGACCCAATCCTAAGCATAGCACAAAGGTCGTTTAGTTCGTTTGCTAGAGCTTTGCCAATGTCAAGTATCTCTTCCTTAGACCATGAGATCGTGTAACTCCCGGATACCGTAGGAGTGCCTTGGGTGTATCAAACGTCACAACGTAACTGGGTGACTATAAAGGTGCATTACAGGTATCTCCGAAAGTAGCTGTTGGGTTGACACGGATCGAGACTGGGATTTGTCACTCCGTATGACGGAGAGGTATCTCTGGGCCCACTCGGTAATGCATCATCATAATGAGCTCAAGGTGACCAAAGTGTTGGCCACGAGATCATGCATTACGGTACGAGTAAAGTGACTTGCCGATAACGAGACTGAACAAGGTATTGGGATACCGACGATCGAGTCTCGGGCAAGTAACGTACCGATTGACAAAGGGAATTGTATACAGGGTTTGATCGAATCCTCGACATCGTGGTTCATCCGATGACAACATCGAGAAGCATGTGGGAGCCAACATGGGTATCCAGATCCCGCTGTTGGTTATTGACCGGAGAACGTCTCGGTCATGTCTACATGTCTCCCGAACCCGTAGGGTCTACACACTTAAGGTTCGATGACGCTAGGGTTATAAAGGAAGTTTGTATGTGGTTACCGAATGTTGTTCGGAGTCCCGGATGAGATCCCGGACATCACGAGGAGTTCCGGAATGGTCCGGAGGTAAAGATCTATATATGGGAAGTCCTATTTTGGCCAACGGAAAATGTTCGGGATTTTTCGGTATTGTACCGGGAAGGTTCTAGAAGGTTCCGGAGTGGGGCCCACCTGCATGGGGGGACCCACATGAACGTGAGTAGTGGGGGAAAGGCCCCACACCCCTGGTCAAGGCGCACCAAGATCCCCCCTTAGAAGGAATGAGATCATATCCCGAAGGGATAAGATCAAGATCCCTAAAAAGGGGGGATAACAATCGGTGGGGAAGGAAATGATGGGATTTCTTTCCTCCCACCTTGGCCAACGCCCCAATGGACTTGGAGGGCAAGAAACCAGCCCCTCCACCCCTATATATAGTGGGGAGGCGCATGGGAGCTGAAAACAAGCCAAGGCGCAGCCCCTCCCCTCCCCAACACCTCTCCTCCTCCGTATATGCTTGGCGAAGCCCTGTCGGAGTACTGCTGCACCAACTACACCACGCCGTCGTGCTGCCGTTGGAGCAATCTTCCTCAACCACTCCTTCCCCTTGCTGGATCAAGAAGGAGGAGACGTCTCCCGTCCCGTACGTGTGTTGAACGCGGAGGTGCTGTCCGTTCAGCACTTGGACATCGGTGATCCGAATCACGTTCGAGTACGACTCCATCATCACCATCCCCTTGGCTAGCTTCCGCTCGTGATCTACAAGTGGTATGTAGATGCAAACTCTCTCCCTTGACTCGTTGCTTAGATGAACTCATAGATGGATCTTGGTGAAACCGTAGGAAAATTTTTAATTTTCACAACGTTCCCCAACACCTACACCAGTTAGTGAGGAAGCTAATGATGATGATCATGAAACTTCAGAACAAGACACTACTGAACCTCGTAGATCAACTAGAGTAAGATCCGCACCAGAGTGGTATGGTAATCCCGTTCTGGAAGTCATGCTACTAGATCATGATGAACCTACGAACTATGAAGAAGCGATGGTGAGCCCAGATTCCGCAAAGTGGCTTGAAGACATGAAATCTGAAATGGGATCCATGTATGAGAACAAAGTATGGACTTTGATGAATTTGCCTGATGATCGTGTCAGGACCCCGACTCGATGTCACATCGATCTAGCTGGTAACACCTCATATCACTTTGCGGCCTCACGCACGGTATCTCCACGGGTGTCGTCTTACCTTTTCCCGGGACCGTTTGCGCCTTTTGGCTCACGTATATGATAGTGTCGCTAGCATCCATATGATAAAGAGCCCGGGCTGACATGACTAGTCGCAAACCCAAAGTGGCACAGACTTACAGGGACAGGCATCCATGACCCAGCTTCGAACGTGTCGGTCATCAGCAAGTGGGTCCGGGCTGTAGCACGGGGCTAGCAGGACTCCGGTAAACCGGGCTGTAGCGGGCTAACAGGACTCCGGTACTCAAAGCGTGACATTTCCCCGAAGGGACAGACACAGGAACGAAGAAGGACACATGCCGGCCAGCCTAAGTGTTCCAGAGCAGTAGCAAGCTACCATGGCTCAGTGGCAACACTAGGAGACATTTCCCGGTAAGAGAGGCTACTAAAGATAAACAACTAGATAGTCAGATCCCACACATACCAAGCATTTCAATCATACACACAATATGCTCGATATGTGCAAATATAACGAAGCATCACAACATGACTCTACGACACAAGTACTTTATTTAAGGCTCAGTGAGCCATACATAACATACACAAAGGTACGGGTCTCACGACCCAACATACAAGTCATACAGTCATACAAACCAGCAGCGGAAGTAACTTGTCTGAGTACAGACAACTAGTAAAACAAAAGAGGCTTGGAAAGCCTAGCTATACTACGTGGTCCATCACAAGCTCAGGGTCACCACCTGGGTCTTTAGCCTACTCGTTGATGTCAACGTCTACATAGAACCCATCAGAAGGGGTTGCAGCGTCTTCTGTAAAAATGTAGATTATAGCAACATGAGTACAAAGGTACTCAGCAAGACTTACATCAGATCCTACATACATGCATAGTATCAAGAAGGGTTGGTGTAGTTATTGCAGCAAGCCAGCTCTGACTCTTGGCTAGGCTATCCTACGATACTCCAACTTGAAATGGTTTTGCGCACACGAGTCCACTACTCACCACTTCAATACACTACCGAGGATCCGCCTCCGTCTTCCTACGGAAGAGCCATCCTCGGCACTCACACTTATCTTGAGGCTTTTAACAGTTTCCATTTACTTGTCTATGAACTGTATAGGCAACCAAGTAGTCCTTTACCGCGGACGCGGCTATTCGAATAGATTATGATAACCCTGCAGGGGTGTACTTCTTCATACATGTTTCCACCACTTAGCGTCTGCACACGACATGTGCTCGGCAGACTTCAAGCGAAAGCCGACGTGGGTGTAGACCACGACCTACCTAAACACTTAAGCCTCTAGTCCAGGTTTATCGCCTATTCAGGTTCCATCCGTAGGGAGTCCGGCCGAGGTTTCCCATACAGCCCCGAACGATGTGAACAGGGTTCCCGAGATACCTAACGGGTATTCGGTACACCCGGCCACGTACCTACCGCATCACAGCCCACCCCTACGGTCAGCGCTGTCCACGGCCTCCAGTAGGCTACAAACACCAGAAACTACTTGCAACTCCTGGACAGAGAGCTAGGGTGAGTAAGAAGTCGAGCGGGGTCATATTTCAGGGCCCAATGCATGGTAGTAGCTGTATCTTAAATCACGCATACAGATCTCAGTGCTTAAGGTCGGCTTCAATGAAACAACCCACCATGTACTCCTACATGGCCTCTCATCGATACCTTTACCAAATCGTGTTCACCACACCACTCTCATTACCGACATAATCATTTCACTCTAGCCCATCACCCAGATGAACCAGACCTGACACGACTCTAAGCATAGCAGGCATAGCAAGGTAGGAACAACACATACATATGGCTCAATCAACTCCTACACATGCTAGTGAGTTTCATCTAGTTACTGTGGCAATGACAGGTCATGCAGAGGAAATGGGTTCAACTACCGTAGCACACAGCAGTTTGAATCGCGTTGTCTTAATGCAGTAAAAGAGAGCAGGAGCGAGAACATGGGATTGTATCGATATGATCAAATGGTTGGTTGCTTGCCTGATGGTTCGATGCACTGATACGGTTCTTCGCTAGGGTAATCAGGGTACTCTTCGGGGACAGAACCTGCCGCAGAGAGCACCGATACACAAACATTACCAAACAGTATGCAACAATATGATGCATGCATGAAACATGGCAAAATGAGTGTATTGGGCTAATGCAACTAAAACCAGGGGTGTTTGAACAAATTTGAATCAAGGATTCAAATTTCAAATTCAAATATGGCCTTTTAAAGTGCCTTTTCTTGTTCTGCTTAAAACATCAATTTAACTTGTTTGATCATGCATGAAAATAGTACA
>NC_057806.1:549427298-549435092 GCF_018294505.1 Triticum aestivum
ATGGATAGATTGGATTTTTCTGATCATTTTTCATATATAATTTGTCCAATTTGGAGTTACAGAATAAAAGTTATGAATTTTTGAAGTTTAAATAATATTCTGGAATTTCCTGATTTAATTTAATTCCAGAAACATAATTATTGCGTCAGCATGACGTCAGCATGACGTCAGTGGTCAACTGTGGCTGGCTGAGGTCAAACCTGACGTGTGGGGCCCACACGTCAGTGACAGGGGGGTTAAACAGGATTAAATTAATCCTAATTAGGGGTTAGTGGCGCTGGGGCCCACTGTCAGTGTCAGGGGGGTTGACTAACAGTAGTTAGCGCTAACCTAACCACCTGGCCGACAGGGCCCACGCGTCAGTGACCCTGGGGGGTCAAACCCCAGGTCGGACAAGTCAAACCCCACCGGCGACATGACGCCGGCGAGGCCCGAGACGGCGGCGAAAGTGCTTTTTGCCATTCCGGCAACCAAATGGACGGCGGAAGGCATCCACGTGTTGCTGAGGTTGAGCCGCGACTATTGGTGGTGGTGGTGGTTGGGCTCGGGGTGGCCGGAGTTGACGGCGGCGAGCTCGGCTGCGGCGGCCGGAGTTCGGGTGCGGTCGGGATCAGTGTTGCAGGGGGTTTGGGGAGGCGTTGGTGCGTGCTGCGTGCTCCTGGTGAGGTGGGGAGCACGATGGTGTGCTCGGTTGGGCGCTACGGCGACCGTGGCCACGACGGCGACATCGCCGGCGGCGTGGAGCTCTCGGCCGAGGTGGGGCTAGGGCCTAGAAGTCGAAAGAGACCAGGGAAGAAGGGGGAAACGATCCGGGGGCTCACCGCGGAGCTGCAGGGATGGTTAGCGGGCTCGGGGACGCGCTGGTGACGGTGAATTCGACGGCGACGACGGTCGGAGCCCGAAGAGGGGAACGGCGACGTGGCGGCGATGCAGGGCTTCCGGGAACCCGTGGAGCGGTGGGGAGGAAGAGGGAGTCGAGGCGGAGCTTCTGAGCTAGTCGGGGGAGCGAGGGGTGGCCGGAGACGATGGCTATGGCGAACGGCGGCGACGGTGGTGTTCGGCCGTGAGAGAGAGAGAGCGAGGGAGAGGAGAGGAGAGCCGGGGAGAGTGAGAGAGAGCAGGAGGGAGAGGCGTGGCGTCGTCCAGGGCGTCGAGCGAGGAGGGGAGGGCAGGCAGGCAGGCGAGCAGGTGGCGTGGCGCGGTGGCGCGCGCGCGCGCCGGCCACACTCCCCTCCCTCTGTCGGGACGAAGACGACAGAGGAGGGAGGTGGGCTGGGCCGGCTGCCGGCTGGGCCAGCCAGCTGGCTGGGCCGCACAGGGAGGAGCCCAGGTAAGCTTCTCCCTTTATATATTTTTCTGTTTTCTGTTTTTCTAATACTCCTGCAACTTTGTTGAATTAAATAAAATACCTAGGCTAGTTCAAAAATCACCAAACTATTCCTGGCCCATAGTTGGATTATTTCCAACATGAAACATTTTAGTTTGGAGATATTTGAGCATTTAAATATTTTATATTATTTTAAATGCCCAAATTCAAATATTTATGAATTAATTCAAAAACCCTAAGATGGCCTAGGAAAATGTGCACCACTTTTGGCAGAGGTTCTGAACCAAGACAAAAATGATGGACATTTTAGAAGGGCATTTCAGGTTCATTGAAAATTATTTTAGTAAACCCTAGCTGGTTTCAGAGGGGACTGGGGGTTCTGTCATCCCCATTTCAAGTTTCTGATGAAAGAGTAAACATGATGCAACACTCTAATGCATGACTAGCTAGGTTGTGACAACTCACCCCCACTCAAAAGAATCTCGTCCCGAGATTTGGGTTCCTCCGGGAAGAAGGCGGGGTACTCGAGTCGAAGACGATCCTCCCTTTCCCAAGTTGCTTCATCCTCAGAACGGTGCGACCATTGAACCTTGAGAAACTTGATGTGCTGGCGTCGAGTGGTACGCTCGGCCTCATCGAGGATACGAATGGGGTACTCTCGATATGTAAGATTATCCTGGAGATCAAGCGTTTCGTGGTCCACTTCACGGATAGGATCCGAGAAGCAACGCCTGAGTTGAGAAACGTGGAAGACATCGTGAACTCTGGAGAGGTGCGGAGGTAGTTCCAACTGGTAGGCAACTTCTCCTCGTTTGGCAAGAATGCGAAAAGGTCCAATATAACGAGGAGCCAATTTGCCTTTGATACCGAAACGATGGGTTCCCTTCAGAGGGGTGACCCGAAGATAAGCCTTCTCGTCAACCTCGAAAGTCATAGCCTTATGTTTTCGGTCATATTGACTCTTTTGACGAGATTGGGCTGTTTTCAACTTTTCACGAACGATGCGAACTTGTTCTTCTGCTTCCTGAATCATATCCGGGCCAAAGAATTGTCTTTCCCCGGTCTCTGACCAGTTAAGGGGTGTTCGACATCGTCGTCCATAGAGAACTTCAAAAGGGGCTTTACCCAAGCTAGATTGATAGCTGTTGTTGTAAGCGAATTCGGCAAATGGAAGACACTTCTCCCAGTCCATTCCAAATGAGATAACAGAGGCTCGAAGCATGTCTTCTAGAACTTGGTTGACGCGTTCCACTTGACCACTCGACTGAGGGTGGAAAGCGGTGCTAAAGGAAAGACGGGTTCCCATAGCATTTTGGAAACTTTCCCAAAATCGAGAGGTGAAAAGACTTCCTCGATCCGAGTTAATTTCCAAAGGGACACCATGAAGGGACGCTATTCGGGAGATGTATAAGTCTGCCAGCTGACTAGCGGTTATACTCTCTCGAACAGGTAGGAAATGGGCTACTTTGGAAAGACGATCGACCACGACGAAAATAGCATTATTCCCTCTCTTGGTCCTGGGAAAACCGGTAATGAAATCCATACCAATTTTATCCCATTTCCATTCAGGAATAGCTAAGGGTTGAAGGGTGCCAGCAGGCCGTTGGTGCTCTGCTTTTACACGACGACAGATGTCGCAATTTGTAATATACTGAGCAATTTCTCTCTTCATCCTAGTCCACCAGAACCTCTGGCGTAGGTCCTGATACATCTTAGTGCTACCGGGATGAATGGTGAGAGGAGATTCATGAGCCTCCTTAAGGATCAACTGCCGTAGATGCTGGTTCTTGGGAACCACTAGACGGTTCTCAAAGTACACAACACCATGATCATTTGTGGAGAAACAACTAGCACCTCCGCTAGCAATGTTCTCCTTGATCTTAGCTATTCCCTTATCTCGCTTCTGGGCAGCAATGATTTGATCCGTAAGAGTAGGTTTCGCCACCAAGGTGGAAAGAAATCCTTGAGGAACAATGTGAAGGTTAAGCTTTCGAAATTCCTCATGGAGAAGCGGTTGACTTTGTTGTAACATCAGATTGTTACAATAAGATTTACGACTTAGCGCATCAGCCATGACGTTGGCTTTCCCTGGGGTGTAGGTTATTCCTAAGTCGAAGTCTGTGATCAATTCAACCCAACGTCTCTGCCTGAGATTCAAATCCGGTTGGGTGAAAATATACTTCAGACTTTGGTGATCAGTGAATATTTCGCAACGATTACCGAGGAGGTAATGTCGCCAGGTCTTAAGTGCATAGACTACGGCGGCAAGCTCTAGATCATGGGTAGGATAATTCTCCTCATGTGGGTGCAATTGTCGTGAAGCGTAGGCAATTACGTGTCGATCTTGCATGAGAATGCAACCTAGTCCTTGTCGCGAGGCGTCGCAGTAGATAACAAAGTCCTTGGAGAAGTCTGGCGGTACCAGCACGGGAGCAGAAGTCAGGCGTCTTTTCAGTTCCTGAAAGCTGTGCTCACATTGTGGAGTCCATTCGAACTTCTTATCTTTCTTGAGGAGTTCGGTTAGAGGTTTAGCAACTTTGGAGAAGTTTTCGACAAAGCGACGGCAATAGCTCGCTAAGCCTAGAAAACTCCGAACTTGCTTGACCGATTCGGGTGGAGTCCAGTTAAGGACGGCTTGAACTCGCTCGGGGTTAACAGCAATACCTTTACCAGATATTACATGACCCAGATAGGTCACTTCTGACAACCAGAATTCACATTTAGAAAATTTGGCATAAAGGCGATGCTCTCGAAGTTTCTGCAACACTAGCCTTAGATGTTCGGCATGTTCTTCCTCGTTCTTGGAGTAGATGAGTATATCATCGAGGTAAACCACGACGAATTTATCCAAATACTCCATGAAGATTGAGTTCATTAACCGAGAAAAGGTGGCTGGAGCGTTGGTTAATCCGAAGGACATGACGGTGTACTCGTATTGGCCATAACGAGTAACAAAGGCCGTTTTAGGAATGTCCCCGTTTCTGATTTTGATTTGATGGTAGCCCAACCTCAAATCCATTTTGGAGAAGACTGAGGATCCAGCGAGCTGATCGTACAGGTCGTTGATCCTGGGAAGCGGATATTTGTTCTTGATTGTGACCAAGTTGACAGGTCGGTAATCTACAACCATCCGGTCCGTACCATACTTCTTCTTGACGAATAGGACGGGGCAAGCCCACGGAGATGAGCTAGGTCGGATGAAACCCTTTTTCAAGGACTCATCGAGTTGTTTCTTAAGCTCGGCTAGTTCTAGGGGTGCCATCTTATAAGGTCTTCTAGCAATCGGAACGGTTCCTGGGATGAGGTCTATTACAAACTCAACATCCCTGTCAGGTGGAACACCTGGCAATTCCTCTGGAAAGACATCCGGGAAGTCACGGACTACCGGAACGTCCTCAAGGTCTGGCAAAGGGCTGGCGTTAAGAGAATATAATTGCCGCTTGGCTATTCGGGTCAAGACATTGACTATTTCTCCCGAAGGATGGGTGAGTTGAACAGTCCTAGAGAAGCAATCAATTTGGGCATGATGAGCCGACATCCAGTCCATACCCAGAATGATATTAATATCTGAAGATTTAAGGGCTATCAAAGACGCGAGGAAAACAAGTCTGTCGACTTGGATCTCATTTCCATAGCTTACCCTAGAGGTCTGCCATCTAGAACCAGGGGTAGAGATTTCCATAGTGGATGGCATATCACAGAATGCAACGTTATGCAATCGAGCATAACTTTCGGATATAAAAGAATGAGAGGCTCCTGTATCGAAAAGAACAGATGCCGGGTGGCAGTTAACAAGAAGCGTACCGAGAACGACGTTGGGATCCTCTTGAGCTTCTTCGGCAGAGATACAGTTGACATGGCCATGTGAAGCGGTGACCGGTTTAGCATGAAACACTTTCCCTGTCGGCTTGCCACGGCCAACAGCTTTAGCAGATTGATTGGGGTTGGTCTGGGGACACTCACGCATATAGTGACCCGATTCCCCACACTTGAAACAAGTCACGGAACTGGTACGTGGAGGAGCATTGTTAGTTGAACCCCCATAGGGCTTGGCTGGAGCAGACTGTTGAACGGGGCGAGGCGCCTGGAAGGATGGCCTCGGTGTGAACCTGGGTGGCAGGGCGGTGTTGGGCACCCACACGCGGCGCTTCTGAGGACCAGCACCGGATGAGGAACCCGTGTCACGGCCATGCTTGCGTGTTGCGTCATAGTCAGTCTGACCAGTTTCAGCACTGATGGCTTTGTTGACAAGTTTCGAGAAAGATGTACACTCATGCAGACGGAGGTCGCGGCGAAGCTCAGGACTAAGGCCCTTACGGAACCTTGCTTGCTTCTTGGCGTCAGTAGAAACTTCCTCAGTTGCATATCGGGCGAGATTACCAAACTCCCTGCTATAGGCATCCACAGAAAGTCGGCCTTGGGTGAAACTGCAAAATTCTTCACGTTTACGGTCCATGAGACCCTCCGGAATGTGATGTTCACGGAAAGCCTCGCTGAACTCAGCCCAAGTAGTGACATGGCCCGCTGGGCGCATAGCTCCATAATTCTCCCACCATAGACTGGCGGGGCCTTCAAGATGATATGCAGCAAAGGTGACCTTGTCAGCCTCAGCTACTAGCGCGGAACGCAGCTTGTGAGAGATACTGCGAAGCCAGTCATCAGCGTCGAGAGGCTCGACGGAGTGGTGGAACGTGGGTGGATGTAATTTGATAAAATCACTGAGTGACACCACGTTAGTCCTCTGATGGTGTGCCGTGTTCTGTTCAATACGCTCCAACAAACGGTTGGTCTCCCGCTTGTTTCTCTCAGCTTCCATCATAACCTCGGCTAGGGAAGGAGGATGAGGCAGATTTTCATTCCTACCTTCACTGCCTTCGGCCTGCTCTTGAGAAGCAGGGTTAGCGCGCGTGTTGACCATCCTAGGTAAACAAGACGATGATTTAGTCAGAATGATAAAATTCCGACAAAGGATAAAAATGTAAGGAATAACTCGAAATGCAAGATGATCATCCGTATGACATGGTAGATACAGAAACTGCTTCTTTTATTCCATCGTCATACACACCATACAGGGTTTAGTACAAGACCAAACAAAGTACTATTACGGTGAAAAGAGGATTACATCTCATCGGAGGCATTCCAAGCTCCTATACATTATTTTTCTACACCTCCGGAAAGAGTACAAACTAGGTCATATCCCACGAGTCACGCGGGACGATAGACGACACAGCTAGTGCGAACTAGTGATACTACCACTAACTCAGACTGATCCATAGTAGTCCTCGTAAAAGTCACCTCCATAGCCTGGAAGCTCAACATGATCATCCGGAAACAGACGATCTCGCGGAGCTTGTGGACCATAGGGGCTAGGATGAGGTCTTGGACCAACAGACGGTGGCCTGCGGCGACCGCGAGGTGGGGTGATGCCTCCTACATCACGCCAAACCATCACGTCTGGCAGAGCAGATCTCACAGGATAGAGATCGCGCATATCTGAATATCCAGCTTGCACCGCCGGTGCGAACCGAGTCAAAGTGGCCCAGTGGTCAGCACGGGTATTGAAGAGCTCTAACCTTAAGGCCCGATTTTCATGGTCCTTATCCTCGAGCATCTCAGCAGTGGTGCGAGTCCGTGAATCCTCCTGAGTGGGGTCAGCATAGATAGCTTGGAGATACCCTTGTGCTCCCGGAAGTGATCCTGGCATATACCGGAAATCAGAGTCCCGAAATAACCCAGATCTGACTCGCATAATGGTCATCATAGAGTAGGCGGCGTCCTGCACAGCCATCTCAATAGTAACCCCGAGCCCATAAGAGCAGTGAAGGGGCTCGGTGGATCCAGGATAAGATGGAAATATCCTGACAGTGCAGAGATACTGGCTTTGATTAAAGTCCCGAAATTGCTCTTCGACCGTGTACTCAGGATACCAGCGGTATCCAGCCTCAGTCATTACCCTGACCAACTTGGCAGTATGGCTGGGTACATCTAGGCATCGAGTCAGGCGAACCACTTGATTGAGGTCGCGAGTGGCCATCTGAAAGCACAATCATAATGCAAAGGCATTAGAATTTCTAGCAAAATTTCGGCAGCATAACAGCTGTAAATGCTCAAGAAGGATTTGAGACATTTGACAAAGGATTTCGTACACCCTCAACATCATCATATCAAAGTTCTGAATCCATTCTAACAACATAATGTGGTAGTAGAACTGAACTAGGCTTGTATCCATCAAACTTATAAGGTACTACTGATTAGTAACACGTGATCCTGATAGAGAGAATAGGTCCTAATTCCTTAACCCCCGGTGGAAGAATGGACTGACTCAGATCAGAATGTCATAAGATAAAGGAGTAAAAAGAGCCTTACGTTCCAACCCACAAACAATTCCCCTACATATAACTAAAGAATTTCTAGACTCAACATCGACCAGTTTGGCTTGGAGAACCTACAGGCAGTCCGGCTCTGAT